>NW_026896295.1:0-21755 GCF_033153095.1 Gastrolobium bilobum | reverse complement strand
AAGTAAGTTAACCATATACTCGTGTGCATCCTCCTGCCTTGCCGTTCGGAAATTTCGTGATATGCCTGATCTCTTGTCAGGAAATACAAATTCAAGCGAATAAAAGGACATTGCGAAAGTGAAGATAGGAAAGATAGGGATTCATGCACCTTGGCACAAAGGAATTCATGCACTAAAAGCACAGAAAGATAGGAAAAGGAAGAAGAATATTTTATAAAGGTGGCCTAATTCTTATCAAATGTCTACAACAACAAGAGTACAAAAAATGGACCTTAACTGCTCATTCATAAATCAAACTCAAAACATAAGGATACACCGTAGATTCCTAACAAGATCCGCTGGTGATAATATTGTCCCAGTTGATTGCAGTGCACGACTCACGTGATCCTGTATTGCACACAGAGCACAAAACCCAGCAATGTGGCCTACAATTATCGTAAAATATAATTAGAATATCAATATAACAAAAACTTTCTTCACACATACATATGCATCATTGCTAACTAAAAGGAGAAATTACGAAAACATAACCCCATTCAACTTTGCTCATTTAACAGCGTCAAGTAAACCAAAGAAAAAAGTGAACAATAAATTAAAGATCACCATGAACATAAACTAGATAGTGTCACAGTAGAGGATGAAAAAAATGGAAAAAGTAAGTAGTTGCTCACAGGAATTTTTATGCTTGCCACTTTGCAGGTATGCAGCTAGTGGCTCCGCATATGTCAAACACTGCAACACCGAATTAAGAAAACATGTGTAATTAGCATCCCTTTCTGTAACAGATCCTATAGATAGTAAAGCCAAAAGAATAAAAATGCCAAAGCTCTCAAGCAAAATAAGGAAATAAATTTCGGGAAGAGGGGGGATCAATATAAGGGATTTTGTGATTGCATTTAAAACAAAATTTGTATTCAAGACCAAAAAAAAATCGGAGGATTAAGAATACAAATAGTTAATGTGGAGGGGGGGAAAAGTTGATATCCTTCACATAAATGTTAAATCAATGACTTTAAAGAATAGACCACAAAAATTGCCATGATAATAAAAAAAAAAAAACTGCATGACCCGGGAAAAAGAGTAGAAAAGACACAAACAGAAAAAAAGAAGCCCATATCAAAATCATCAAGCGTAATCTAATTTGCATCCCGAATTTTCAAGCGGCGCGTGAACCACCGACCTAGTTTCTAAGGCCGTACGAAAAAGAAAAAAAAAATTGAGTGACAAAGAAACTCACTATTCTTCGAAAGGTAATCCCGAAGCTCAGCTCCGGATCCAAGCCATCGTAGGATAATTCGGAACCGTCGTGCTTCTTGGAAGCCTCAGTCGAGGCACTGGGAGCGGAACCAGGTGGATTCAGAGTTTTCGTTTTGATCAAGAAACTCTCCGTCATTCTTGAATATTGAGAAACAAAAGCTTCGATTTCTGATTGCAAAGTGGAAACGGCGCGAAAGTGGGAAAGAGAAGACAACGGTGGAGGTGTATGTGTATGTGTATGTGTATGTGTATGTAGTACTGATGCACAAGGTTTTCGGCTTCCGCGAAAGAGGAGTATTAGTTATAAAGGGTAGCTATGGCTACTATTAAACCTTGCACACACTACCACCAACGCAACACGAACTGGGCCCATAATTTATTATTTATTGTGATTTTAAATAATTTATTGTGATTTTAAATAAAAATAGAAAAAAATTATTGTGATTTTCTGATTTATTATTTGATTTACTTTATTTTTAAACTTGTTATTTAAATTTATTATGATTAAATAATTTATCATTTAATAGTTATATGGTTTTAAATTTTCACTTACACTTATTATGGTTATAAAATATATCACTTGGATCTCTTGTGATTTTATATACACATTTTTTTATTTTTCTTAACTTGTATATTATATTATTATCATATTATAAATTAAAATTATTATGTACCGAAATATATAAATTACTCATTTAAATTTAAGTTAATTTTAATTAATAATAATACCAATTATATCCTTATAATTTTATAAATATAAAAAATCTTCTTTTCCCTCTTTTTTATTTTATATCCCCATCTAATGCATTTAAAGCAAATAAATAAAAATAAATTTTCAAAAAATTGACTTATTTTTATCATGAAAATCAATTCAAATCAAATATGATTCTATTTTATCTATTTTTTACCACATATCATTATAAAATTATCTAAAGAAAGTGAACATATTATTTTGATAATACATATGTAATTTATCTTAAATTATAATTTTTAATTTTTTTTAATATATATTTTAGATAAAAAAGGTAAGATAATCTATCAATTAATTTCAAAAGATATTTTCAAATATTTTTTAATTTAATATTTATTATTAATTTAATTATAAGCCCAAAGAATAAAAATGCCAAAGCTCTCAAGCAGAATAAGGAAATAAATTTCGAGAAGAGGGGGGTCAATATAATGGATTTTGTGATTGCATTTGAAACAAAATTTGCATTCAAGACCAAAACAAAATCGAAGGATTAAGAATACAAATAGTTGAATATGGAGGGGGGAAAAAGTTGATATCCTTCACATAAATGTGAAATCAATCACTTTAAAGAATAGACCACAAAAATTTCCATAATAATAAAAAAAACAAAAAAAATCTGCATGACCCGGGAAAAAGAGTAGAAAGGACACAAACAGAAAAAAATAAGCCCATATATAAATCATCAAGCGTAATCTAATTTGCATCCTGAATTTTCAAGCGGCGCATGAACCACTGACCGAGTGTCTAAGGCCATACGAAAGCAAAAAAAAAATATTTGAGTGACAAAGAAACTCACTATTCTTCGAAAGGTAATCCCGAAGCTGAGCTCCGGATCCAAGCCATAGTCGGATAATTCGGAACCGTCGTGCTTCTTGGAAGCCGCAGTCGAGGCACCGGGAGCGGAACCAGGTCGATTCAGAGTTTCGGTTTTGATCAAGAAACTCTCCGTCATTCTTGAATATTGAGAAAAAAAAAAACTTCGATTTCTGATTGCAAAGTGGAAATGCGGTGAAAGTGGGAAAGAGAAGACAACGATGGTGGTGTATGTGTATGTGTATGTAGTACTGATGCACAAGGTTTTCGGCTCTCGCGAAAGAGGAGTATTAGTTATAAAGGGTGGCTATGGCTACTATTAAACCCTGCACACACTACCACCAATGCAACACGAACTGGGCCCAAAATTTATTATTTATTGTGATTTTATTGTAATTTTAAATAATTAATTGTGATTTTAAATAAAAATAGAAAAAAAAATTATTGTCATTTTATGCTTTATTATTTGATTTACTTTATTTATAAACTTGTTATTTAAATTTATTATGATTAAATAATTTATCATTTAATACTTATATGGTTTTAAATTTTCACTTACACTTATTATGGTTATAAAAATATATCACTTAGATCTCTTGTGATTTTATATACACATTTTTTTATTTTTCTTAACTTGTATATTATATTATTATCATATTATAAATTAAAATTATTATGTACCGAAATATATAAATTACTCATTTAAATTTAAGTTAATTTTAATTAATAATAATATCAATTATATCCTTTTAATTTTATAAATATAAAAAATCTTATTTTCCCTCTTTTTTATTTTATATCCCCATCTAATGCATTTAAAGCAAATAAATAAAAATAAATTTTCAAAAAATTGACTTATTTTTATCAAGAAAATCAATTCAAATCAAATATGATTCTATTTTTTCTATTTTTTACCCCATATCATTATAAAATTATCTAAAGAAAGTAACATCTTATTTTGATAATACATATGTAATTTATCTTAAATTATAATTTTTAATTTTTTTAATATATATTTTAGATAAAAAAGGTAAGATAATCTATCAATTAATTTCAAAATATATTTTCAAATATTTTTTAATTTAACATTTATTATTAATTTAATTATACGCCCAAAGAATAAAAATGCCAAAGCTCTCAACCAGAATAAGGAAATAAATTTCGAGAAGAGGGGGTCAATATAATGGATTTTGTGATTGCATTTAAAACAAAATTTGTATTCAAGACCAAAACAAAATCGAAGGATTAAGAATACAAATAGTTAATGTGGAGGGGGGAAAAAGTTGATATCCTTCACATAAATGTTAAATCAATGACTTTAAAGAATAGACCACAAAAATTGCCATAATAATAAAAAAAAAAAAAAATTGCATGACCCGGGAAAAAGAGTAGAAAGGACACAAACAGAAAAAAAGAAGCCCATATATAAATCATCAAGCGTAATCTACTTGCATCCCGAATTTTCAAGCGGCGCGTGAACCACCGACCGAGTTTCTAAGGCCGTACGAAAGCAAAAAAAAAATATTTGAGTGACGAAGAAACTCACTATTCTTCGAAAGGTAATCCCGAAGCTGAGCTCCGGATCCAAGCCATAGTCGGATAATTCGGAACCGTCGTGCTTCTTGGAAACCGCAGTCGAGGCACTCGGAGCGGAACCTGGTGGATTCAGAGTTTCCGTTTTGATCAAGAAACATTCTTTCATTCTTGAATATTGAGAAGCAAAAGCTTCGATTTCTGATTGCAAAGTTGAAACGCGGCGAAAGTGGGAAAGAGAAGACAACGGTGGTGGTGTATGTGTATGTGTATGTAGTACTGATGCACAAGGTTTTCGGCTTCCGCGAAAGAGGAGTATTAGTTATAAAGGGTGGCTATGGCGACTATTAAACCCTGCACACACTACCACCAACGCAACACGAACTGGGCCCATAATTTATTTTTTATTGTGATTTTAAATAATTTATTGTGATTTTAAATAAAAATAGAAATAAAATTATTGTGATTTTCCGATTTATTATTTGATTTACTTAATTTTTAAACTTGTTATTTAAATTTATTATGATTAAATAATTTATCATTTAATACTTATAATGTTTTAAATTTTCACTTACACTTATTATGGTTATAAAATATACCACTTAGATTTCTTGTGATTTTATGTATACATTTTTTTATTTTTCTTAACTTTTATCTTATATTATTATCATATTATAAATTAAAATTATTATGTACCGAAATATATAAATTCCTCACTTAAATTTAAATTTATTTTAATTAATAATAATATCAATTATATCCTTATAATTTAACAAATATAAAACATCTTATTTTCTTTCTTCTTTATTTTATATCCCCATCTAATGCATTTAAAGCAAATAAATAAAAGCCGAGTGGAAGGGCCATCGCTTAACGGAGAAAAGTAAAAAATTGACTTATTTTTATCATGAAAATCAATTCAATTCAAATATGATTCTATTTTATCTATTTTTTACCCCATATCATTACAAAATTATCAAAAGAAAGTGAATATCTATTTTTGATAATACATATGTAATTTATCTTAAATTATAATTTTTAATTTTTTTAATATATTTTTTAGATAAAAAAGGTAAGATAATTTATAAATTAATTTCAAAATATAATTTCAAATTTTTTAATTTAATATTTATTATTAATTTAATTATAAGCCCAAAGAATAAAGATGCCAAAGCTCTCAAGCAGAATAAGGAAATAAATTTCGGGAAGAGGGGATCAATATAAGGGATTTTGTGATTGCATTTAAAACAAAATTTGTATTCAAGACCAAAACAAAATCGGAGGATTAAAAATACAAATAGTTGAATGTGGAGGGGGAAAAAGTTGATATCCTTCACATAAATGTGAAATCAATGACTTTAAAGAATAGACCACAAAAATTGCCATAATAATAAAAAAAACAAAAAAAAATGCATGACCCAGGAAAAAGAGTAGAAATGACACAAACAGAAAAAAAGAAGCCCATATCAAAATCATCAAGCGTAATCTAATTTGCATCCCGAATTTTCAAGCGGCGCGTGAACCACCGACCGAGTTTCTAAGGCCGTACGAAAAAGAAAAAAAAATTGAGTGACAAAGAAACTCACTATTCTTTGAAAGGTAATCCCGAAGCTCAGCTCCGGATCCAAGCCATCGTAGGATAATTCGGAACCGTCGTGCTTCTTGGAAGCCTCAGTCGAGGCACTGGGAGCGGAACCAGGTGGATTCAGAGTTTCCGTTTTGATCAAGAAACTCTCCGAAATTCTTGAATATTGAGAAACAAAAGCTTCGATTTCTGATTGCAAAGTGGAAACACGGCGAAAGGGGGAAAGAGAAGACAACGGTGGTGGTGTATGTGTATGTGTATGTGTATGTGTATTTTTATGTGTATGTGTATGTGTATGTAGTACTGATGCACAAGGTTTTCGACTTCCGCAAAAGAGGAGTATTAGTTATAAAGGGTGGGTATGGCTACTATTAAACCCTGCACACAGTGGCGGACCCAGAAAAATTTGTTTATGTCCGCACATTTAGTGGCGGGTGCTCCCAATTTTTTTTTGTAAAAAAAGTTTAAGTTAACGCTTAAACTCGCTCATAATCTAGTTGCTTCCATAACAAGCTGCAGGCAATATTTTGACCCATCATTTTTTCTCTTAAATCTTACCAATCCTCCAAAACAAATATGAAAATATACTTAAGTACATCCATACATCATCATTCTATTCTATTTTATAGTGGTGAATAAAAAAGTCAACACTATTTGTACAGAAGACAAGCAAAATCACACTGAAGGCCTTGTCTAGAAAGGAAACAAAGGAGATGAAGAGAGCGTGAGAATGGGTACATGGTAGGGGAGGAAGAGAGCATTGCTACGTTATTTTAATCATCTCCGTACGTTGCTAACTAATATAAGAATAAATATCATTTTTGGTCTCCAACAAAAAATTCGGTACTCACTTTAGTCTATTATAAAAAAAAATAGTTACCTAGTCCTTATGAAATTTAAAGTGAACTCATTTTAGTCTTTTTGAGTAACTAATGTAGGTCTTTTTTGAATTAGTGAGGAACCACGATTTTAACTAAATTGATTCACTTTGAATTTCGTAGGGACCTCGAGACTAATTTTTGATAAGAGACTAAAGTGGGGACCATGTTTTTTATTAAAAACTTAAAATGATATTTACTCCTAATATAAATATTGAATCAACATACAAATAAATACCTACAAAGCTAAAAAAAAAAAAAAAAAAAAAAAAATCCAAAATTTTATGTGGGCACTTGCGGACATTTGCCCATGGCTGGGTCCGCCAGTGCCTGCACACACTACCACCAACGCAACACGAACTGGGCCCATAATTTATTATTTATTGTGATTTTAAATAATTTATTGTGATTTTAAATAAAAATAGAAATAAAATTATTGTGATTTTCTGATTTATTATTTGATTTACTTAATTTTTAAACTTGTTATTTAAATTTATTATGATTAAATAATTTATCATTTAATAGTTATATGGTTTTAATTTTTTACTTACACTTATTATGGTTATAAAATATATCACTTAGATCTCTTGTGATTTTATATACACATTTTTTTATTTTTCTTAACTTGTATATTATATTATTATCATATTATAAATTAAAATTATTATGTACCGAAATATATAAATTACTCATTTAAATTTAAGTTAATTTTAATTAATAATAATATCAATTATATCCTTATAATTTTATAAATATAAAAAATCTTCTTTTCCCTCTTTTTTATTTTATATCCCCATCTAATGCATTTAAAGCAAATAAATAAAAATAAATTTTCATAAAATTGACTTATTTTTATCATGAAAATCAATTCAAATCAAATATGATTCTATTTTATCTATTTTTTACCCTATATCATTATTAAATTATCTAAAGAAATTGAACATATTATTTTGATAATACATATGTAATTTATCTTAAATTATAATTTTTAATTTTTTTTAATATATATTTTAGATAAAAAAGGTAAGATAATCTATCAATTAATTTCAAAATTTATTTTCAAATATTTTTTAATTTAATATTTATTATTAATTTAATTATAAGCCCAAAGAATAAAAATGCCAAAGCTCTCAACCAGAATAAGGAAATAAATTTCGAGAAGAGGGGGTCAATATAATGGATTTTGTGATTGCATTTAAAACAAAATTTGTATTCAAGACCAAAACAAAATCGAAGGATTAAGAATACAAATAATTGAATGTGGAGGGGGAAAAAGTTGATATCCTTCACATAAATGTGAAATCAATCACTTTAAAGAATAGACCACAAAAATTGCCATAATAATAAAAAAACAAAAAAAAAACTGCATGACCCGGGAAAAAGAGTAGAAAGGACACAAACAGAAAAAAAGAAGCCCATATCAAAAACATCAAGCGTAATCTATATTTCATCCCGAATTTTAAAGCAAATTCAAAACCAGTGCAAGTTCGTCCTTATAGATATCCACACTTTCAAAAAAATGAGATTGAGAAGTTAGTATCAGAAATGTTAACAGGAGGGCTTATTCGCCCCAGTCATTCAGCATTTAGTTCTCCAGTCTTACTAGTCAAAAATAAAGATGGCAGTTGGAGATTTTGTGTTGATTACAGAGCTCTAAATGCCCTCACAATACCAAATAAATTTCCTTTGCCCACTATTGATGAATTACTAGATGAGTTACATGGAGCTACTGTCTTTTCTAAATTGGATTTAAGATCTGGCTACCACCAAGTGAGAATGCATCCTAAAGACATCCACAAAACTGCATTCAGGACACATCATGGCCATTTTGAGTTTGTTGTAATGTCATTTGGGCTATCAAATGCCCCATCCACTTTTCAAGCCACCACGAATGAGGTATTCTCTGCCTTCTTAAGACGTTTTATAGTTATTTTTTTGATGATATTCTAGTGTATAGTCCTACATTGGAAATACGCATTGTCCATCTCACTGCTGTGCTATCTACTCTAAGGGCTCACACATTATTTGCCAAACGTTCAAAGTGTTTATTTGGCCACAAATCAGTTCAGTTCCTAGGTCATTTGATATCAAGCGCAGGGGTAGCACCAGACCCTAGTAAAATTCAAGCCATATCTAAATGGCCTAAGCCCAAATCAGCCACACAGCTTCGAGCTTTCCTGGGACTTGCCGGGTATTACCGCAAGTTTATCAAAAACTATGCTACTATAGCGGCACCCTTAACTGATCTATTGACAAACAAGGGTTTTATTTGGAACCCAACTTCTTCTGAGGCTTTCACCAAACTCAAAATGTTGTTGATTCAAGCACCAGTTTTAGCCTTGCCGGATTTCACTTAGCCTTTCACATTACAAACAGACGCTTCTGGTGTAGGAATTTGGGAGTTTTGCTACAAAATGGACATCCAATTTCATTTTATAGCAGAAAATTATCCCCATTAATGCAAAGAAAATCAGCATATTTAAGAGAGATGTTTGCCATCACAAGTTCAGTGGCAAAATGGAGACAGTATCTGTTGGGGTCTCCTTTTACTATTCTCACAGATCACAAAAGTTTGCATAACTTGATGAATCAGGTTATCCAAACCCCAGAACAACAACTGTTCCTCTCGAAATTGTTGGGGTTTCATTATACCATTGCTTACAAACCAGGCAAGAATAATAGAGTAGTAGATGCGCTTTCAAGGCTATCAGAAGGGGTCACTGATGATGCAACCCCCCAATTTTTGGCCATCTCAGGCCCGATTTGCAATTATACTAAGATTTTACAGCGGGTATTACAAGATAATGCCTACACAGCTACAATACTACAGGATTTACAAAATAGTTCTGACAATTGGCTCGGATGGAAACTACAGAATAACCTTCTGTTTTTGAAAGGCAAAACTTTTATCCCAGCAACTTCATCTTTAATTCCAAAGCTTCTCCATGATATGCATGCAAGTCCAGAGGGGGCTCACGCCGGCATCCAAGGCACTCTTAAGCGTCTGGGCACCCATTTTACCTGGAATGGAATACAGAAAGATGTTAAACAATATGTTGCAAATTGTGAAATCTGCCAAAAACTGAAACCTCCCAATCATCATCCATTTGGTCTATTACAACCAATTACACCCCCGGAAAGCCTTTGGACGGATTTAACTATGGATTTCATTTCACACTTACCAGTATCTAATGGCTTTACTGTTATACTCGTGGTGGTCGATAGATTTTCAAAAGGTGTTCATTTTGCTCCACTGCCTACCCACTACACAGCTTCTAAGGTTGCTGAAGTCTTCTGGAACAGCGTGGGAAAACTTCCTGGGATCCCCAAGTCCATTATCTCAGATCGAGATCCAATATTTGTCAGTGGTTTATGGAGAATTCTGTTCAAGATGCAAGGCACTACCTTAAAATACAGCTCATCGTACCATCCTCAAACAGATGGTCAAACAAAGCGCATGAATCGATGTTTAGAGCAATACCTAAGGGCCTTCGTCCACGCTCAGCCTTCAACTTGGTCTCGCATGCTGACATGGGCAGAGTATCATTTCAACACAGCTATCAAAGGTTCAACTGGTTTAACACCTTTTGAAGTGACATTCGGCAGACCACCGCCCAATCTGCTCGCATACTGCCTCGGGTCTTGCAAGAACGCATCCGTGGATACAGATCTCTAACTCCGTGACATAACTCTTGCAATATTGAAGGAAAACTTAGCAAAGGCACAACTAAAGATGAAGGAACAAGCAGACAAAAATCGAAAGGATCTTACCCTTTCGGTTGGAGATATGGTCTTGCATCGTTTGCAGCCTTACCGGCAGATGACAATACACCGCCGAAGTTCACACAAACTTTCCCTTCGATATTATGGGCCCTTTGAAGTGCTGGAAAAGATAGGGTCAGTAGCATATCGCCTGAAACTCCCTTCATCATCCAAGGTTCACCCTATTTTTCATGTATCGTTACTGAGGCCATTCAGATCCACTTTCCCTTTTCGCATTCATCCACTGCCAAGTTCTTTTTCTAGGGTTTCTCCCACACATATACCTTGTGCAATTTTGGATAGGCGCTCAATATGGCGTCAGGGTCGTAGTGTTTCCCAAGTTCTTGTTCAATAGCAGGATCTTGCACCAGAAGATGCAACATGGGAAGATGAAAAAGAGATATGTGATACAATGGGGAATAGAGTATCCGAAACAACAGAAGACAACCAGCACGACAAGTATAACACCTCACATTTCTAAATCAAATATTAAAATATTAAGTGAGTAATTAAGTGAAGGATTAGTGAAAAATCCTGAAGATTAGACTAAAATACAAAGAAAAGGCAAAACGGTAATTAGCCAACACGAAACCCTCGGAAGATAAAAATTGAGTAGAAGGTCTCAGATGGTAAAAATAACCCTGGAAATGGATTCGGAATGAAAAATTGAGTGGATAGGCAAGTTTCAGAAAAATCAGTGAATAATTTTTTTGCGGGTAAAAATATCGCGTTACGATTGCACCGTAAAATGTGCCAGTTGAATTTTGAGCTATAGGTTTCAAATATGAGTTACAAATGTTCTATTGAGTTAGGAAATATGATTGTTGATAAAATTTGATGAAAGTAAGTCATTTTGGGGAAGCGTGCCAACGGCACGCGCAATAGCTTAAAACAGTGTCTTCTCCGAACGAATGGAGGACTCTGAATTCATCTGATCAAGTATAATTAAAGGAGATTAGTCAATATTAAAAATTAGAGTTTCTAAATAGGTTTTGAATTTACGGACGTTTAATGAAAGTTCAGACGAGTTTTAGATCACGTGAGGTGACGTGGGACCCACCCCACTTAAAACCACTTAAGTCCACATCACATTCTTACTATTCATCATCTCCTCACTTCATTCTCTCTCTTCAAAACCGATCAGCAGCCCTCCTCCCCCCATTCTTCATGAAAATTTTCTTTGATCCATAACTTAGCCGTTTCTCCACCGAATCCAACGATTTTTGTCTTGAATCTTGATGGAAATCACCTTCTAAACACATTGGTACCGCTCTTGAGCCTTGAAACTCTCTCTTTGGTGAGATATTGGCCATTTACAGCCACGAAATTTTGGAGAAAGATGATGTTCATGGAGTTGTTCGGAGCTCCAATGGTTTAGGATAGCTTGGAGGAGTCTTGTGCCAAGCTTTTGAGTAAGTTTCTTCACCATTTTAACGGTTTAATCCTTGGATTGAATTCATGAACCCTAAGGGGGAATTTGATGATTTGTGTTGTTAGATAGCTCAATTGGAAAATGTGTATTAGATGATAATGTCTTAGAATGATGTGTGAGAGCTAGAAATGCCATGAAAAGTATTGATGAAAATTGATGAATTTAACTTAGGATTTTTGGTGGTCATGACATGTGATTTTGGAAAATGTGTTGTGAGGTTAATAATGAGTTGTTGTATGATTGGATGATGATATAATGTAATTGGTTGAGGTGTGGAGTTGTAAGAATTGATGGAAAACCTTGAATGTGGGAAATGGTGTAAATTGGTTATGTTGTGAAAATGGAGAAATTGATGTTGAAAAATAATTTGAATGATGTGTTGTGTGATTATATGATGACTAGATGGGTTGTGTGGTGGTTGGCAAGTGTTAGAATCAATGGAAAAATAATAAGTGGTTTAGTTGGCATAAAGAACCTAGAGTGAAATATTTCGCAATACGATGCGTAAATGTCGTAAAACGGCGAAACGACAGTTGAAATGGCCTTATGGAAACCCAAGGATGGGTACTAAATTGAGAAAGAAAATTTAGAAAAATAAATCCCCAATTAACACATGCTTGGCCGAACCTTCAAGGAGGAAGGGAGAAATTTTGCGGTTTTCGCGTTCTGATGTAATTTGACGCGAAAATGACGAACCGGCACTTGAATTGGCCTCTTGACAACCTATTGAGGCGTAATAAAATGAAAACGAAAATTTAGAAAAATAAAATTGAAAATAAGCCTAGGATGGCCGAACCTACCAAGGGTGGGTGAGGTGATTTCGTGATTTTGCGTTTTGATGCTATTTGACGCGTACTGATGGATGTACGTGATTGTATAGGTTGCCGTACGTTGACTTGAATCCCGAACTTTGAATCTGGGAGTTGCCCTTGGTCCTGGACCAAGTGGATTGAGGCATTCTGCTATGTACCAAGTTGAGGGATAAGCTGCTGCGGAGCTTGTGAGAAAAATATTTAAGGTAACCTCTGTTGAGATATTCAAGTTGATGAGTCCCACATTGGTTGGTAATGAGCTAAGTGAAGAGTATATAAGTGAAAGGACCCATGAACCCAATGCCTTAAGGTTTTGGGTTGAGACATGGTGTCGGATCCACTTGCTACGGTTGGTGTAGCCTTAGCTCATTGGTGGTGGCCCCCGCCACGGGCTTCCCCCTGGACCCGCTTGACATTGGAGTTTGAGGGAACAAATTTCCCAACAACCTCTTGGTACTGGGGCTTGTTCCTATTTTCTGTTCCACCTTGCCAGTTGATGGCAACGGTAGGAAGTGTATATGAGTAGTGTAGAACACATGAGCATGCATGCATTATTACTGTGGGTACTTATGTACCGAGTCTCTGGCCAGTAGACAGTTTTTTAGCCTTCGGGCAGTTTCAGACTTCCGCTGGATAGGTCTCCGAGAGGGAGTTCCAGTTGACCGTGGGTCATAGTGTGTGATTCGGATAGGAGCACACTAGGAATGTCTCAGGTGTTATCGATGGAATGGGTACCCTTGGTGGTAGTGATCTGATCACACCTTGGGTGGACCCGATGGAATGGGTACCCTTGGTGGTAGTGATTTGATCACACCTTGGGTGGACCCATAGGCTTGATGAAATGGGTACCTTGGTGGTAGTGATTTGATCACACCTTGGGTCGACCCGATGGAATGGGTACCCTGGGTGGTAGTGATTTGATCACACCTTGGATGGATCCATAGGCTTATATATGCCAGGGCGTGCGTGGTATTGGTAGCTACCCTCCCGCAACGTCGTATTTTGTATTCCGATATTTCCCCAGTTTGTCTAAATCCCTTGCTATATCCCGTTTTCAAAGTGGTTGTTTTATTCTGCTTATATGCATCGAAGTGAACCATTGGGCGGAGTTTTCTCCAGAGCCTCTGGGTTACTGAGATATATTTGTATATCTCACCCCGTCTCGGGGCATTTATTTCAGGATGTACCAGTTGCGTTGGAGCAGCGGGCAAGAGGCCCGCAGAGTGATAGAGGAACATTTTCAGTATTTGGCATATTGTTCATGTTGGCATGCCTAAGTCTAGTAGTTTGTATCATTTGAATTTATGTTTAAATTTGTAATTGAAGTTGTAATATTTTAAAAGGGTAACTTGAAGTTGAAGTCGTAAGTTGTAATATTTAAGTATATGTTGTAAATGTAAAAGAGATGCATGATGTACTAAGTTGGAAGGATTTTAGGCCTATGTTAGAGTTATGGTTACATGCTTATATTGTGAAACTACATGTAAGTGGGACCTATGTGATTGAAACAAGTAAGAAATATAATGTGAGCTCTATAGTACAAACTGTGTAATAACTATAAACTGGATTGGGTTGTAAGTGCCCTAAGGCGTTGTTGGTCCTTGTGTGTGCCACCCATTGGATTATTATTGTATTATCATGTGATTATTAGGTACCCTTGAGGCTTAAATGATCTTGTACAAATTTGGGATTATTGGAAAAACAAAGGAAACTCTGGCGAATTTTCTGTAAAATTGGCAGATTTTAGGTGAACTTCGGGAGATCATATCTCCCTCCATAGGGGTCCAATAGGGACGTGCCATACGCCATTTTGAATTTTGAGATGTCCTCTACCTTGTTTCAAAATTTGGGGAAAATATGGGTTGGTCTTAGACCTGAAAAAAATGGAGGAACGCAGACTGCTCATGTGCCCACTGCATCTGAGGCAGTTCTGGTCCGGTTTTGGGAAAATAATTCCCGTTTCGTTTCTCAGTCAAATTAAGCGTATGATATATCAAATCGAAGATTGAGGTGTCTAGTTTATGGTGTAAAAGTTTGAGAGCAATTGAATGAGTGGATTGAGTGCAGTAATTCGTGGAGTGAGAGAGGGTTAGAGCTGTTTTGGGGTTGGTGGGCTAGTTTGCTTGTCCAACTTCAAACAATGATAACCGGAGCAAATGAGCTCCGATTAAAGCGTATGATAGATTTTTGAAAAGGAAATTAAGTAAGACAAAGATATAATCTGAAAAGAAGGTATGGTTGTGAGCGGTGTATTCGCAGAAAATTGATGAGTGAACGATGTTCGAAAAGGTAAAAACGTAAAGTTTGGTAATTGGATAAGTGGGTTTATGGGAATCCTTTAGTAACTTGTAATAAGTAAAGTAAGTTATAAAAATAGTTTAAATAAGCCTTCCGCAAGAGTTTACGGTTACGGTCACATCTTTTATTGTTACGCGTTTTATTGTTTTAAATGCTCGCGTAATAATCGGAAAAAGTTTATTCGTATTTTTATAAATGAATTGCTGTGATTGTAACTGCGCTTAATATCATAATTAATGTTAACAATACCGGTACGTAACGGGCTGTTACAGCAAGGTCATTTTGTGCCAAAATGAGAAACGGAGGAAAGAAGGGGAGACGTTAAATCAAGTAGATGACACACAAACACAAACAGAAATTAAAAAAAAAAAATCTGCATGACCCGGGAAAAAGAGTAGAAAGGACACAAACAGAAATAAAGAAGCTCATATCAAAATCATCAAGCGTAGTCTAATTTGCATCCCGAATTTTCAAGCGGCGCGTGAACCACCGACCGAGTTTCTAAGGCCGTACAAAAGAAGAAAAAAATTGTGTGATGAAGAAACTCACTATTCTTCGAAAAGTAATCCCAAAGCTGAGCTCCGGATCCAAGCAATAGTCAGACAATTCGGAACCGTCGTGCTTCTTGGAAGCCTCAGTCGAGGCACCGGGAGCGGAACCAGGTCGATTCAGAGTTTCCGTTTTGATCAAGAAACTCTCCGTCATTCTTGAATATTGAGAAACAAAAGCTTCTATTTCTGATTGCAAAGTGGAAACGCAGCGAAAGTGGGAAAGAGAAGACCACGGTGGTGGTGTATGTGTATGTGTATGTGTATGTGTATGTTTATGTAGTACTAATGCACAAGGTTTTCGGCTTCCGCGAAAGAGGAGTATCAGTTATAAAGGGTGGCTATGGCTACTATTAAACCCAGCACACACTACCACCAACGCAACACGAACTGGGCCCATAATTTATTATTTATTGTGATTTTATTGAGATTTTAAATAATTTATTGTGATTTTAAATAAAAATAGAAAAAAAATTATTGCGATTTTATGATTTATTATTTGATTTACATTATTTTTAAACTTGTTATTTAAATTTATTATGATTAAATAATTTATCATTTAATACTTATATGGTTTTAAATTTTCACTTACACTTATTATGGTTATAAAAATATATCACATAGATCTCTTGTGATTTTATATATACATTTTTTTATTAACTTTTATCTTATATTATTATCATATTATAAATTAAAAGTATTATGTATCAAAATATATAAATTACTCATTTAAATTTAATGTAATTTTAATTAATAATAATATCAATTATATCCTTCTAATTTTATAAATATAAAAAATCTTATTTTCCCTCTTCTTTATTTTATTTCCCCATCTAATGTATTTAAAGAAAATAAATTTGTGAATTATCTTACCTTTTTATCTAAAAAATATATTAAAAAATTAAAAATTATAATTTAAGATAAATTACATATGCATTATCAAAATAAGATATTCACTTTCTTTAGATAATTTTTTAATGATATGGGGTAAAAAATAGATAAAATAGAATCATATTTGATTTGAATTGTTTTTTATCAATTTCAAATATTTTTTAATTTAATACTTATTATTAATTTAATTATAAGCCTAAAGAATAAAAATGCCAAAGCTCTCAAGCAGAATAAAGAAATAAATTTTGGGAAGAGGGGGATCAATATAAGGGAGTTTGTGATTGCATTTAAAACAAAATTTTTATTCAAGATCAAAACAAAATCGGAGGATTAAGAATACAAATAGTTGAATGTGGAAGGGGAAAAAGTTGATATCCTTCACATAAATGTGAAATCAATCACTTTAAAGAATAGACAACAAAAATTGCCATAATAATAAAAAAATCAAAAAAAACTGCATGACCCGGGAAAAAGAGTAGAAATGACACAAACAGAAAAAAGAAGCCCATATCAAAATCATCAAGCGTAGTCTAAATTGCATCCCGAATTTTCAAGCGGCGCGTGCACCACCGACCGAGTTTCTAAGGCCATACGAAAGAAAAAAATTGAGTGACGAAGAAACTCACTATTCTTCGAAAAGTAATCCAGAAGCTGAGCTCCGGATCCAAGCAATAGTCGGACAATTCGGAACCGTCGTGATTCGTGGAAGCCTCAGTCGAGGCACCGGGAGCGGAACCAGGTGGATTCAGAGTTTCCGTTTTGATCAAGAAACTCTCCGTCATTCTTGAATATTGAGAAACAAAAGCTTCAATTTCTGATTGCAAAGTGGAAACACGACGAAAGTGGGAAAGAGAAGACAACGGTGGTGGTGTATGTGTATGTGTATGTGTATGTGTATGTGTATGTAGTACTGATGCACAAGGTTTTCGGCTTCCGCGAAGGAGGAGTATCAGTTATAAAGGGTGGCTATGGCTACTATTAAACCCAACACACACTACCACCAACGCAACACGAACTGGGCCCATAATTTATTATTTATTGTGATTTTATTGAGATTTTAAATAATTTATTGTGATTTTAAATAAAAATAGAAAAAAATTATTGCGATTTTATGATTTATTATTTGATTTACTTTATTTTTAAACTTGTTATTTAAATTTATTATGATTAAATAATTTATCATTTAATACTTATATGGTTTTAAATTTTCACTTACACTTATTATGGTTATAAAAATATATCACATAGATCTCTTGTGATTTTATATATACATTTTTTTATTAACTTTTATCTTATATTATTATCATATTATAAATTAAAAGTATTATGTATCAAAATATATAAATTACTCATTTAAATTTAATGTAATTTTAATTAATAATAATATCAATTATATCCTTCTAATTTTATAAATATAAAAAATCTTATTTTCCCTCTTCTTTATTTTATTTCCCCATCTAATGTATTTAAAGAAAATAAATTTGGGAATTATCTTACCTTTTATCTAAAAAATATATTAAAAAATTAAAAATTATAATTTAAGATAAATTACATATGCATTATCAAAATAAGATATTCACTTTCTTTAGATAATTTTTTAATGATATGGGGTAAAAAATAGATAAAATAGAATCAGATTTGATTTGAATTGTTTTTTATCAATTTCAAATATTTTTTAATTTAATATTTATTATTAATTTAATTATAAGCCTAAAGAATAAAAATGCCAAAGCTCTCAAGCAGAATAAAGAAATAAATTTTGGGAAGAGGGGGATCAATATAAGGGAGTTTGTGATTGCATTTAAAACAAAATTTCTATTCAAGATCAAAACAAAATCGGAGGATTAAGAATACAAATAGTTGAATGTGGAAGGGGAAAAAGTTGATATCCTTCACATAAATGTGAAATCAATCACTTTAAAGAATAGACCACAAAAATTGCCATAATAATAAAAAAATAAAAAAAAACTGCATGACCCGGGAAAAAGAGTAGAAATGACACAAACAGAAAAAAAGAAGCCCATATCAAAATCATCAAGCGTAGTCTAATTTGCATCCCGAATTTTCAAGCGGCGCGTGCACCGCCGACCGAGTTTCTAAGGCCATACGAAAGAAAAAAATTGAGTGACGAAGAAACTCACTATTCTTCGAAAAGTAATCCAGAAGCTGAGCTCCGGATCCAAGCAATAGTCGGACAATTCGGAACCGTCGTGATTCGTGGAAGCCTCAGTCGAGGCACCGGGAGCGGAACCAGGTGGATTCAGAGTTTCCGTTTTGATCAAGAAACTCTCTGTCATTCTTGAATATTGAGAAACAAAAGCTTCTATTTCTGATTGCAAAGTGGAAACACGACGAAAGTGGGAAAGAGAAGACAACGGTGGTGGTGTATGTGTATGTGTATGTGTATGTAGTACTGATGCACCAGGTTTTCGGCTTCCGCGAAAGAGGAGTATCAGTTATAAAGGGTGGCTATGGCTACTATTAAACCCAGCACACACTACCACCAACGCAACACGAACTGGGCCCATAATTTATTATTTATTGTGATTTTATTGATATTTTAAATAATTTATTGTGATTTTAAATAAAAATAGAAAAAAAATTATTGTGATTTTATGATTTATTATTTGATTTACTTTATTTTTAAACTTGTTATTTAAATTTATTATGATTAAATCATTTATCATTTAATACTTATATGGTTTTAAATTTTCACTTACACTTATTATGGTTATAAAAATATATCACATAGATCTCTTGTGATTTTACATATACATTTTTTTATTAACTTTTATCTTATATTATTATCATATTATAAATTAAAATTATTATGTATCAAAATATATAAATTACTCATTTAAATTTAATGTAATTTTAATTAATAATAATATCAATTATATCCTTCTAATTTTATAAATATAAAAAATCTTATTTTCCCTCTTCTTTATTTTATATCCCCATATAATGTATTTAAAGAAAATAAATTTGTGAATTATCTTTCTTTTTAATCTAAAAAATATATTAAAAAATTAAAAATTATAATTTAAGATAAATTACATATGCATTATCAAAATAAGATATTCACTTTATTTAGATAATTTTATAATGATATGGGGTAAAAAATAGATAAAATAGAATCATATTTGATTTGAATTGATTTTTATCAATTTCAAATATTTTTTAATTTAATATTTATTATTAATTTAATTATAAGCCTAAAGAATAAAAATGCCAAAGCTCTCAAGCAGAATAAAGAAATAAATTTTGGGAAGAGGGGGATCAATATAAGGGAGTTTGTGATTGCATTTAAAACAAAATTTTTATTCAAGATTAAAACAAAATCAGAGGATTAAGAATACAAATAGTTGAATGTGGAAGGGGAAAAAGTTGATATCCTTCACATAAATGTGAAATCAATCACTTTAAAGAATAGACCACAAAAATTGCCATAATAATAAAAAAATCAAAAAAAACTGCATGACCCGGGAAAAAGAGTAGAAATGACACAAACAGAAAAAAAGAAGCCCATATCAAAATCATCAAGCGTAGTCTAATTTGCATCCCGAATTTTCAAGCGGCGCGTGAACCACCGACCGAGTTTCTAAGGCCGTACGAAAGAAAAAAAATTGAGTGACGAAGAAACTCACTATTCTTCGAAAAGTAATCCAGAAGCTGAGCTCCGGATCCAAGCAATAGTCGGACAATTCGGAACCGTCGTGTTTCTTGGAAGCCTCAGTCGAGGCACCGGGAGCGGAACCAGGTGGATTCAGAGTTTCCGTTTTGATCAAGAAACTCTCTGTCATTCTTGAATATTGAGAAACAAAAGCTTCTATTTCTGATTGCAAAGTGGAAATGCGGCGAAAGTGAGAAAGAGAAGACAACGGTGGTGGTGTATGTGTATGTGTATGTGTATGTGTATATGTATATGTATGTAGTACTGATGCACAAGGTTTTCGTCTTCCGCGAAAGAGGAGTATTAGTTATAAAGGGTGGCTATGGCTACTATTAAACCCTGCACACACTACCACCAACGCAACACCGTACTGGGCCCATAATTTATTATTTATTGTGATTTATTGATATTTTAAATAATTTATTGTGTTTTTAAATAAAAATAGAAAAAAATTATTGTGATTTTATGATTTATTATTTGATTTACTTTATTTTTAAACTTGTTATTTAAATTTATTATTATTAATTAATTTATGATTTAATACTTATATGGTTTTAAATTTTCACTTACACTTATAATGGTTATAAAAATATATCACTTAGATCTCTTATGATTTTATATATACATTTTTTTATTTTTCTTAACTTTTATCTTATATTATTATCACATTATAAATTAAAATTATTATGTACCGAAATATATAAATTACTCCTTTAAATTTAAATTAATTTTAATTAATAATAATATCAATTATATCCTTATAATTTTATAAATATAAAAATCTTATTTCCCTCTTCTTTATTTTATATCCCCATCTAATGCATTTAAAGCAAATAAATAAAAATAAATTTTCAAAAAATTCACTTATTTTTATCATGAAAATCAATTCAAATGAAATATGATTCTATTTTTTCTATTTTTTATCCCATATCATTATAAAATTATCTAAAGAAAGTGAATATCTTACTTTGCTAATATATATGTAATTTATGTTAAATAATAATTTTAATTTTTTTAATATATTTTTTAGATAAAAAAGGTATGATAATTTATAAATTAATTTCAAAATATTTTCAAATATTTTTTAATTTAATATTATTATTAAATTAATTATAATTTTATTTGATAATATTTTAATTATATATAATAAAATTTAGAAAAAGTAAATATTTTTATATTTATAAGATCAGAATGGGTCTAAGTGATATATTCTTGTAATCACAATGATTGTAAGTGAAAATTTGAAATCACTGGAGGTTAAATGATAAATTATTTAAGCACAATGGATCTACACGACGAGTTTATAACACCAGGGGATAAGGTGATAAATTATAAAACCACGTGAAAATAAAATTTTCCCTTTTTTAAATTTGAAGCAAATTGAAGAAGTTGAAGCATTAACTTTAAGTAATCAAGATTTTGCAAATAATGAAGGTAAGGAACTAAGCATAATCTTTCTTCAATTATTATTTATTATTGTTTGTGAAAAACATAATTTCAAGATCCTTGATATTATAGTTAT
>NW_026896294.1:0-21752 GCF_033153095.1 Gastrolobium bilobum | reverse complement strand
CTAACTTCTTTTTTTTGAAATAGAAACAAACTAAAATAAAACAAAAATTTAAACCTACGTAGCATACAGATTCCTTACTAACATTCTCCAGTAGGTACAAAAAGATATAGACAAGAAAGGAACAAGACAACTTGGTTTATCATTGAATTTTTAGAATGGTGAGTCCTTTTGTTGTTGGGACTCCAAACTCAATTTCTTGAACAGGGTTCTTGCAAAAATGCTTTGGGGGACTCCAAACTCAGCTTTTTGTTGAGTGCTTTCAGTATTTCATTCAGGAATTAAACTTGACTTTCTTCCCCTCAGCACCTTATTCCGTCTGCCGCGGCGATGACGTAGCAGTGTTGTAGCAATGCTGCAGCAGTGGAACCTTAATTGCCCATAAATTGCAGCTACATCAACAAAAATAATGAGTGTAGAATCTGTTTGCTCATTTATCCTAATCTAAAAATTGAAATTCAGAAATTTAAATGCAATAAAACTAAAGAAAAGTATAGAAACTTCCTAATTGATTTGGGCTGCCTCCCAAAAGCGCTTGTTTTATAGTCTTCAGCCTGACTTTGATTGATAATCAAGGTGGCTTGAAACAAAGGAAGAAGAACAACTTTGAATCCTTGGTCAAAATTTTCTCGCATGTAGCCTCCTCCTTCATCTTGACCTTGGGATTGTCCTTATCTTGGTCTCCATCTATTTCAAGAATCATCTCATTCTTCCACATATCTTCCACAACCTTTGGGGTATCAAGGCATGACTCTTCAAGATATTGAGAAATAATTGGGTCCTTCTTCATGTCAAGGACCGCAAAATCTATTGGGGTGCAGAGTTGCCTATCATCACATTTTCAACAACATCAACTGATATTTTCATGACTTGACTAGGCACTTGCAAAGTCATCTTTGTAGACCTTATGCTATTTATTCCCATCTTTTATAGTAGATTCATGGGCATCAAATTCGCATTAGCCTCAATATCACATAAGGTGCTATTCTATGGCACATCATCTTGTTGCTTCTGAAGTCTTTGAGGGAAGGGAGATGGTGGTCTATTTGTCCTGTTGACTTGCTGACAGTGCTGTTGCTTTGCTGTAGCATTCTGTTCTGTGATAGCAACTTCAGGTGCAACATGTTGTTCTTTTAATTCATCTTCCACAACAACCTTGCCTCCTTCCTTCCGAATTTCAGCTTCCTCCTTCAGATTGTGGTAGTTCTCTATGGCCTCTGGTCTATCTACTGCCTTCTCATTCTTTAATGCTACAGTTTTGATTTGCTCATATCCAATGCTTCTTGGATCTTCAATGTTGTTGGGCAGTGATTCATAAGATATATCTCTCACAGCTTCCACCAACTGACCCATTTGAGTCTCCAAGTTCTTGATTAATGCAGTTTGATCTTGGATAAGAGCATCACTTCTTGCCATAAAGTCCTTCAGCATACTCTCCAGCGCATCAGAGTTGTCAGCTTGCTGTCCAGGCTGTTGGTAATGCTGTTGCTGTTGCTGCTGCTGGAATGGTGGTCTGTGATCTTGCAGTGCTGTAGCATACACTGACCCTTGCTGTTGCCCTTCAAAATAGGAGCAATTTGGATGATTCCACCAATCTGGGTTGTAGGTGTTTGAATATGGATTATTCATGTTATAATTTCCTACAAAACAGAGAGATTGAGGGTTTTGGGGACAATCATCATAAACATGTGGGCCATTACAGAAAACACATGTTACAGCATTATAAATTGAATGTGCTTGTTGTGCTATAGCATCAGCAGTAAGATTGAGAGTCTCTATTGACTTATTCAGAGAGGATATATGTGCTGCTAATGAAATATAACATCGAGCTCCAGCAATCCTACAGCTTCATTCTGTGCAATTGACCTCTCTGTTGGCCATTGGTAATTGTTGTATGCCATCTTCTCTAGGATCTCATATGCTTCAGTGTAAGTCTTGTCCAAGAGAGCTCCTCCAGATGATGCATCTACTATATCTTTAGTTTTTCCATTCAACCCATAGTAGAAAGTTTCCATCTGGATCCATTCAGGTATGCCATGATTGGGGCATCTCCATAGCAATTCCTTGAATCTGTCCCAGCTTTCATATAGTGATTCTCCATCAAATTGCTGGAACATTGATATATCATTCCTCAATTGAGCTGCCTTGGTGGGAGGAAAGAATTTGATCAAAATTTTTTCAGCAAGGCCCTCCCATCTTCTGATTGAATTAGGTGGTAGAGTGTTAAGCCATATCTTAGCTCCATTGGAGAGAGAATAAGGAAACAACTTCAGTCTTAGTGCATCAGATGTAACTCCTTGCATCTTAAAGTTGTCTGCCACGTCCATGAAGTTCTTCAAGTGTAGATGCGGGTCTTCACTTGACAACCCATTGAACTTGCCAATAGTTTGCAGCATGTCAAACATCACTGGTCTAAACTAAAAATTGTTTGCTGCAACATCAGGTTGCACAATGGAAGAATGAAGATTGTTAAGTGATAACATTCCATGTGCCCTGATTGAGATTTCGTCTTGGTTTAGACCTCGTCCATCAACACCAAATCCTGTTATTCTTTCTGACATGTCAGGTAATGCTGTAGCAACTCTCTGTCACTGCTGCCTCTTCCTAACTTGAAGTGTTCCTTTAATTGTTGGATCAAAGTATACTTCTGTTTAGAGAGGGAGACTGTTCATGTACTACCTGCAAAACCTGAAAACAGAAAGAAAAAGGATCAAGTATCACTTCACAAAGAAACTAACTTTATAAGTTTTCCCCGGCAACGGCGCCAAAAACTTGTTATGCAATTGTGTACCCCTTTATCAATCAAACATTACACAAGTGAACGTGTCAACAAGTAATAAAGTGGATGTGTGAGTCCATATATCGTTCCCACGAAGAAAACTATAAAGTTGTGATCAATGTGAAGCAATCAAGGTAACAAAGATAATTTGGAAGAGGTTAATGACTAATTAAATAATAAAACTAATAATTAACTAAAAGAATGCAGTAATAAAATAGGTTTCCCAAGTATTAAAGATAGATTGGGATCAATTTCCCCATTATTGCAACTTCACCAGAATGTAGTAACCATGCTACAGCAATTATCCATTCAGTAACCAGAACACTAATGCATGCAAGGGCTCTCACCAACTCTACATGTATACTAAGTCCCACATCTCTATGGCCAACATAGTTATGAATCATTAAGTGCAAGTTCCATTTGATTTTGTGGTGTGAATGATCTCTCTACCCACAATTAACTAATTAAATTAGTTAAACCATAATGCTTAATAACTGTCTGAGTTCACCTATATCTCTATAGCCCAAACCCTAATTATCTTGCAGCTCTCTCTCGATAAGTCAACAAGAATAAAGACAAAGTAAACACTTTATTAAACAACTAAAAGGACAATCATATAGCAAAGTTTAGGCAAACTGATTACATCACAATAAGGGTACTCTATCACCCAATCATAACAATTTAGCCCATACTTGGGTGGGAAGAAACAACAAAGAAAGAATAAGATTCCATTAAACTAAAGTAAAGAAAACAGGGACGTTGCTGTGGCAGTGCTCCCGCAGCTACCGTAGGCTCCACCACCATCAACCTTGCTTCAGCCGCCGGAATAGTGCAGGGATCCACCGGATTTGATGATCTCTTTACCAAACCCTAGCCTCAACCTTTGATTCCTTGGATCTCTCTCAACGAACCCTCAAATTCTCTCTAAGTGTTTCCCCCACTTTCTCTCTCTAGGATCTGATTGAATGTCTAAAGCATGTGTAGCGTTCCTAGCCTCCTTTTCTGTGTGTAGGGTTCGTTCCTTTATATACTTGATATTCTGGGCCTCCAACAACTCTTCAGGTACATGTAAATCTTCATTCAAATCCGTCGTGTGAGTGGATAAGGATGACACTCTGTTTTGCTGTAATGCTGACAGAGCATTCTTTCCTTATTGCTGCAGCGCTTGATTGAAGATTCTTTCCTTATTTGCTACAGCGCTGATTGAAGATACAACTGTGTTTTGCTACAGCGCTTATTGGAGATTCTTTCCTTATTTGCTGCAGCGCTGATTGAAGGTATAACTGTGTTTTGCTATAGCGCTGATTGGAGATTCTTTCCTTATTTGCTGCAGCGCTGATCAGGGACAGCGCATAATGCTACTGCATATCTCATCAGATTCTTTCCATTTCGTGTTTCAGGTCTGAATTTGGAAATGTAATCACTGATTTAATTAAGCTTTAATGGTGATCCTTTGAATGTTTTAAAGCGCGTAGCCAGCTCAGGACTTTGATTATACGTTCATAAACTTCTTCTAGCTAATTGGGCTTGGATCCATAGCTTGCTGGTGATGATGCATTGCTGACCTCATCTGCACTGCTTTCCAATGCTACAACATTGACCTGCAGTAAAATAACAAATGCATTTAAATGTTTCCAATACGTCAATTTATATCCAAATACACATAATTAACATAATTCTCAATTAAATCATGAAATCATAGAATTCATGCATTAATCATATAAAATCAAGAGAATTATATGTAATCATAGCACCAAAACATCACAATTAAGCCAAAATATAACTCTCTTTTGGAGAGTTATCACACTCCAAACTCAAAACGTTGCTCGTCCTCGAGCAACAAAACACTCCTCAGGCTTAACATTCATTAACTCAGTAACTCCTGTATCAAAGACTTTTGTTGAGATTTTCCATATTACAGCAGCATTGCTATAACATTGTGCAGTTGATTGTTGATCTTCAGCCATCATCCTTACTTCAACTTCAGTATTCCTTGTTGGCTTCATCTTCCCAGGGATTCATAGCTTTTGGATGATTCAGTGTGTGTGTGTGTGTGTTAGGAGCTTGCTTCTCAGGTTGATCCATCTTGGAACTTTAAACTAAAAATCATCAGGTCTAGTTGCTTGATTCATGCTCTGTCAGGATTGAATCCACATCCGTGTGCACAAGATTTGAAGGAACGAGTGTCCACCTTGCATTTTTAGCTTTGCCTTCCTTTTTTTTCTAGTGCTTTTGCACTTAGTCTATTTTTTAGGTTTTCCCCTCTTTTCTTTTTTGTTTGACTCTATTTTCTTGTGGAAGAATTCTTTGTGCATTGACACTTTGTAACTTGGCTTCTTTCACCCTTATAGCCCTCAAATCTGTTTCATGTGATGGGATTCAAACTTAACAAATTGTTGAACCCTAAACCCTCTTCCGCTATTCATTCCTTAATTTCTCTTCCCTTGAATTGATCCTTGTGCTTGAATGGTTCATCCATTGGCCTTTCACCCTGAGTTGGTTCTGCTTTTCAAGTCTGACTTGGGTTTCCATTTAGACTTTGGCTTTAAACCACTGACTTTCATGCTTACCCAGTGCTGTAGTAATCCTGTAACAATACATATCATAACATAATAGACAGTGATACAACAATACTTCATCAATGCTATGCTAAGTCCTTTAGCATTCTTCACTCAGCATCAGTATTGAGTTTGCTTCTTAAGTCCCTTATTTTCCTTTTATGTTTTGCCTAACTACTTTTATTTGAAATAGAAACAAACTAAAATAAAACAAAAATTTAAACCTACGTAGCATACAGATTCCTTACTAACATTCTCCAGTAGGTACAAAAAGATATAGACAAGAAAGGAACAAGACAACTTGGTTTATCATTGAATTTTTAGAATGGTGAGTCCTTTTGTTGTTGGGACTCCAAACTCAATTTCTTGAACAGGGTTCTTGCAAAAATGCTTTGGGGGACTCCAAACTCAGCTTTTTGTTGAGTGCTTTCAGTATTTCATTCAGGAATTAAACTTGACTTTCTTCCCCTCAGCACCTTATTCCGTCTGCCGCGGCGATGACGTAGCAGTGTTGTAGCAATGCTGCAGCAGTGGAACCTTAATTGCCCATAAATTGCAGCTACATCAACAAAAATAATGAGTGTAGAATCTGTTTGCTCATTTATCCTAATCTAAAAATTGAAATTCAGAAATTTAAATGCAATAAAACTAAAGAAAAGTATAGAAACTTCCTAATTGATTTGGGCTGCCTCCCAAAAGCGCTTGTTTTATAGTCTTCAGCCTGACTTTGATTGATAATCAAGGTGGCTTGAAACAAAGGAAGAAGAACAACTTTGAATCCTTGGTCAAAATTTTCTCGCATGTAGCCTCCTCCTTCATCTTGACCTTGGGATTGTCCTTATCTTGGTCTCCATCTATTTCAAGAATCATCTCATTCTTCCACATATCTTCCACAACCTTTGGGGTATCAAGGCATGACTCTTCAAGATATTGAGAAATAATTGGGTCCTTCTTCATGTCAAGGACCGCAAAATCTATTGGGGTGCAGAGTTGCCTATCATCACATTTTCAACAACATCAACTGATATTTTCATGACTTGACTAGGCACTTGCAAAGTCATCTTTGTAGACCTTATGCTATTTATTCCCATCTTTTATAGTAGATTCATGGGCATCAAATTCGCATTAGCCTCAATATCACATAAGGTGCTATTCTATGGCACATCATCTTGTTGCTTCTGAAGTCTTTGAGGGAAGGGAGATGGTGGTCTATTTGTCCTGTTGACTTGCTGACAGTGCTGTTGCTTTGCTGTAGCATTCTGTTCTGTGATAGCAACTTCAGGTGCAACATGTTGTTCTTTTAATTCATCTTCCACAACAACCTTGCCTCCTTCCTTCTGAATTTCAGCTTCCTCCTTCAGATTGTGGTAGTTCTCTATGGCCTCTGGTCTATCTACTGCCTTCTCATTCTTTAATGCTACAGTTTTGATTTGCTCATATCCAATGCTTCTTGGATCTTCAATGTTGTTGGGCAGTGATTCATAAGATATATCTCTCACAGCTTCCACCAACTGACCCATTTGAGTCTCCAAGTTCTTGATTAATGCAGTTTGATCTTGGATAAGAGCATCACTTCTTGCCATAAAGTCCTTCAGCATACTCTCCAGCGCATCAGAGTTGTCAGCTTGCTGTCCAGGCTGTTGGTAATGCTGTTGCTGTTGCTGCTGCTGGAATGGTGGTCTGTGATCTTGCAGTGCTGTAGCATACACTGACCCTTGCTGTTGCCCTTCAAAATAGGAGCAATTTGGATGATTCCACCAATCTGGGTTGTAGGTGTTTGAATATGGATTATTAATGTTATAATTTCCTACAAAACAGAGAGATTGAGGGTTTTGGGGACAATCATCATAAACATGTGGGCCATTACAGAAAACACATGTTACAGCATTATAAATTGAATGTGCTTGTTGTGCTATAGCATCAGCAGTAAGATTGAGAGTCTCTATTGACTTATTCAGAGAGGATATATGTGCTGCTAATGAAATATAACATCGAGCTCCAGCAATCCTACAGCTTCATTCTGTGCAATTGACCTCTCTGTTGACCATTGGTAATTGTTGTATGCCATCTTCTCTAGGATCTCATATGCTTCAGTGTAAGTCTTGTCCAAGAGAGCTCCTCCAGATGATGCATCTACTATATCTTTAGTTTTTCCATTCAACCCATAGTAGAAAGTTTCCATCTGGATCCATTCAGGTATGCCATGATTGGGGCATCTCCATAGCAATTCCTTGAATCTGTCCCAGCTTTCATATAGTGATTCTCCATCAAATTGCTGGAACATTGATATATCATTCCTCAATTGAGCTGCCTTGGTGGGAGGAAAGAATTTGATCAAAAAATTTTCAGCAAGGCCCTCCCATCTTCTGATTGAATTAGGTGGTAGAGTGTTAAGCCATATCTTAGCTCCATTGGAGAGAGAATAAGGAAACAACTTCAGTCTTAGTGCATCAGATGTAACTCCTTGCATCTTAAAGTTGTCTGCCACGTCCATGAAGTTCTTCAAGTGTAGATGCGGGTCTTCACTTGACAACCCATTGAACTTGCCAATAGTTTGCAGCATGTCAAACATCACTGGTCTAAACTAAAAATTGTTTGCTGCAACATCAGGTTGCACAATGGAAGAATGAAGATTGTTAAGTGATAACATTCCATGTGCTCTGATTGAGATTTTGTCTTGGTTTAGACCTCGTCCATCAACACCAAATCCTGTTATTCTTTCTGACATGTCAGGTAATGCTGTAGCAACTCTCTGTCACTGCTGCCTCTTCCTAACTTGAAGTGTTCCTTTAATTGTTGGATCAAAGTATACTTCTGTTTAGAGAGGGAGACTGTTCATGTACTACCTGCAAAACCTGAAAACAGAAAGAAAAAGGATCAAGTATCACTTCACAAAGAAACTAACTTTATAAGTTTTCCCCGGCAACGGCGCAAAAAACTTGTTGTGCAATTGTGTACCCCTTTATCAATCACACATTACACAAGTGAACGTGTCAACAAGTAATAAAGTGGATGTGTGAGTCCATATATCGTTCCCACGAAGAAAACTATAAAGTTGTGATCAATGTGAAGCAATCAAGGTAACAAAGATAATTTGGAAGAGGTTAATGACTAATTAAATAATAAAACTAATAATTAACTAAAAGAATGCAGTAATAAAATAGGTTTCCCAAGTATTAAAGATAGATTGGGATCAATTTCCCCATAATTGCAACTTCACCAGAATGTAGTAACCATGCTACAGCAATTATCCATTCAGTAACCAGAACACTAATGCATGCAAGGGCTCTCACCAACTCTACATGTATACTAAGTCCCACATCTCTATGGCCAACATAGTTATGAATCATTAAGTGCAAGTTCCATTTGATTTTGTGGTGTGAATGATCTCTCTACCCACAATTAACTAATTAAATTAGTTAAACCACAATGCTTAATAACTTTCTAAGTTCACCTATATCTCTATAGCCCAAACCCTGATTGTAATAACCCTAAATTATGTAGCCTTATTTATTAATGAATCTTGTGTGGGCAAATTAATTAATGATAGCTATATGTGGATTGTCCAAAGTTAAGTATGGTCAAATAAATTAAAAGCCCAAACGTAATGGGATAAACCCACACCAAGTAATGGCCTTAATGGCCCAAACTCATAAACTATTGAAATTTTATGATCTTAGACTAAGCCCACACTAATCATAAACCCAAGTAGCCCAACCTAGGGTGAACCCAACCCAAAGAGACTCCTTGGGTCGAACCCAATATGTAAAGGAATAAGACTTGGCCCATTTATTAATTTCAATGGAAATCCAACACCAAAAGACCAAGTGGGCCGAACCCAATACTTAGTGTGACCTTGGCCCAAATGCAAAGCAAACCCACCCCATTAGGAACCCAAAACCGTGGACCCCTAGTGGGCAACAAGTCCAAAGCCCATGGACCTATGATGAGTGACGTGGCACATGATGAATGGATCCCACTACATGCAACCAATAAAGAAAAAGGAATGGAATGGAACTTGACTATTCCCAAGGTAAAGCTGCGACCATGTAGAAGCAAGAAGACAAGTGTCTTTCCTTCTTCCTAGGTGATACACTAAGGGATCATAAATCAAGGTTTTCCTCATTAAAAGTAGGTTCACTTTCCCTTACCCTAGGCGCACCCCAAAGGGTTCATAAACCTAAACCTTCCCCATTTATGATTAAAAAGGTGGAGCCACCTTTCCCCTTTTCCCTAGGCGCAATAATTATCATGAAAAAGGGAAGGCTTCTCCACACACTTTAAATTGAGTATGGGACACTCAAAGTGACCCCCAACCCCATGCATTGGGAAATCACAATGACACTTTCTCCTAGGATTTCAATTAAGGAAAGTTAAAAGGCAAAAGCCTTACACACTAACCAACCTTTCTCAAGTAATGATTAAAGCATTTAACCTTGGTACATGCAAAGAACTCCCTTCCCCATGCGCCTCACTCCCCAAATAATGATGAATCTCCCTAACCAAGGCATGACCTGCAAGAACTCCCTTCCCCATGCGCCTCACTCCCCAAATAATGATGAATCTCCCTAACCAAGGCATGACATGCAAGAACTCTCCTCCCTATACGCATCACTCCCAAGTGATTAATGATGAGTTGGTTTCTAGGTAAGAAATGCAAGAGTCCCTCCCATGCGTATGACACTTGAACAAGGTGGGAGATTTGCTAACCCACACACTCAACCTAGACCTAACCCTTCCCCTTCCTAGGTGTGATGATTAGAGGACTTAGATAAAATAGAAGACCCAAGCAAACCGTACACACTCCCTCACACTCTCAAGATTAGCAAGGAACCAAAGGAAAACAAAGACACTCTCTCTTTCCCTCTCAAAGGCTTCGGCCTTCTCCCCAAGGAACAAGCACCCATAAGAAAAACCAACATCTCTTCCTCCCATCTAAGGCTTCGGCCATTCACATGTTAAGGGTAAGGGAACATCAAAAATAGCTTCTAGCCTCCTTCATCGTCTAACTCGTTGAGGTGGACACTTAGAAGGACTCGTGACACTTAGAAGCAAGAGTGACATATCGGTGGAAAAATCACCATCAAACATCATCCTTGAGGTAAGGTCCCTTAGACTCCATGTTTAAGTTATGATCTCCCTCTTAAATATTATCGTTTTATAAAGGCTAAAGGAATACAAACCTTCTTCCCTAATTCAATTCTTAAGGTCTAAAAGAAAGGAAAACCTTGTGGGATTTACATGTTACCGAAATGTTAGAATGCTATGCATAAACCATGTTGTTAGAATCATTTTCTAAGACCTACATCCTAAAGGGGCCGAACCTATATGTGAGTTATAAACCAAGTGAGTTTTTAGAATATTCTCTTAAGTCTCATTATGTTATTAGGCCGAACCAAAGGTGCAAGGGAAGACTAGATTCAAACTCGAACTCTTGGAGAATAAAAAGACAAGACCACTGGGTAAGTGATTTATGGTTGTTGTAGTAGTTTCCCTATGGTTGCCACCCTCTTTATGTAAAGTGTTGGTTTGACTGCAATCTGTTGTATGGTGCATTACAATGATATGTTTGGCAGTTTGGAACTAATGTTTTGTTCATGCAAGATTTGTTATGATGGCCTATGCACTAATACCACAGAGGCAACCTGACGAGGACCCTGGGTATTCGTCCGTAAGACCATGGAGAGTAATTGCCATGGCAGGATTGGTATGATGATTTGCAAGCATGATTATCTTCCAAACTATGTTTCAAATGTTTTTCCATTCTATTATTGTATATGTTATTATATGACAGTTGCAGGAGTAAGCATCATGGTTTGGAGGTTGCTCCAACTGTGAGTCCTTACTGAGACCCCCAATCTCACCCCTCTTTGGGGATCCCCTTTCAGGTAAAAATGACCAAGTGGGTAAGGAAATGCAAGAGATTGGTACGGCTTGAAGATGATGCTACGCAGTCACTTTCGGATAAAATTTTTAAGCTTTGTAATGAAGGACAGATTAAGCAGGCTATGCATGTTGTATGGCTTGAATTATTTGGAGGCTATGACTATACTGAGTCCCTATGGATTGAGTGATGCACTTTATTTATAATTGGACGACTGTAATAGATTATTTACTTATGCTACTTTAGACATTTAACCTGCGGTTAAGGTATTATACTTTGAGTGTTTGAACTGAAAGGGCCTTATATTTTATGAACTATGCAATTAAATAGTAGGACTTATATATTTCGGCCATGCCTTGTTATTTATGGGTAATTGATTAAGTTTTATATGTCACCTAATGCATTAAGGGGTATGAATAAGGCTAAGACTTTATAACACCTCACAATTTTAAATCAAGTAATTAAAATATTAAGTGAGCAATCAAGTGATGGATTAGTGAAAATCCTAAAGATTAGGCCAAAATACAAAGAAAGGGCAAAACGGTAATTAGCCAACACGCAACCCTAGGAAGATAAAAATTGAGTAGAAGGTCTCAGATGGTAAAAATAACCCTGGAAATGGGTTCAGAACGAAAAATTGAGTGGACATGCAAGTTTCAGAAAAATCAGTGAATAATGTTTTTCGAGGGTAAAAATACCGCGGTACGATTGCACCGTAAAATGTGCCGATTGAGTTTTGAGCTCTAGGTTTCAAATATGAGTTATAAATGGTTTTTTGAGTTAGGAAATATGATTTTGATGAAATTTGATGGAATTGAGTCATTTTGGGAAAAATTGATGAATAGTGATTTTCTGGTGTAAAAATACTGCGGTATAATTGTACCGATAAGCGTGAAAATTTTATCAGTATTTTTGGGAAACAAAAATATGACATGAACAAGAAAAATACGTAGGTCATGAATTTGTGGTTGAAATTAGGTGATTGATTAAAGTTAAAACGCGTGTGGGACCCGCTTGTGACTTAAGTGAGTCAAACTCACCTTTTTTTCACACTTTCTCTCTCCTCCCTCTCTTCTTCCTGCGACAGCAGCCCCTTCCCCCTTCCTCTTTATGCAAATTTTTCTTTGGATCATAACTCACTCAAATCTCAACCAAATCCAACGATTTTTGTCTTGAAACTTGTTGGAAAACACCTCCTAAACACATTGGTACCACTCTTGAACCTTGAAATCGCGTGTGTGAGGAGATCTTGGCCAATTACAGTCACGGTTTTGGGAGGAATTTTTGTGTTCTTGGAGCTTCCAAGTGCTCCAATGGTGGAGTATAGTTAGGAGGAGCCTTGTACCTTCCATTTAGGTGAGTGTTCTTGCATTTTAAATGGTTGATGGTGATGATTTGATTTTGAAAACCTAAACTTTGATATGATGAATAGTGATGTTAGAGAGCTCAATTTGAAAATGTGTATTAGATGATAATGTGTTAGAATGATGTATTAAAGCTAGAAATGCGATGAAATTTATTGGTGAAAATTGATGATGAATTTAACTTAGAAAAATTTGATGATCATGATTTTGGACTTGTGAATTTTGGTGTTGAGACTTGTTTGATGAATTGTGGCATGATGGTATGATGATATGATAGGTTGTGTGAAGGTTGGAGTGATTAAAATTGAATGGAAATTCTTTGGAATGTCATAGGGCAAGATTCGAACCTTTGAGGAAAAATGAGTGAATTGATGATGAAAAATGATTTGGATGATGATTTGTGTAGTTATATAGTGCTTAGATGGGTTGTGTTGTGATTGGCAAGTGTTAGAATCAATGGAAAAATAATAAGTGGTTTAGTTGGCATAAATGAACCTAGAGCGAAATATTTAGTGAAACGATGCTTAAAAGACGTAAAACGGCGAAACGACAGTTGAAATGGCCTTATGGCAACCCAAGGATGGGTACTAAAATGAGAAAGAAAATTTAGAAAAATAAATCCCCAATTAACACCTATATGGCCGAACCTCCAAGGGAAAAGGGGGGGATTTTGCGGTTTTCGCGTTCTGATGTAATCCGACGCGAAAATGATGAACCGGCACTTGAATTGGCCTATTGACAACCTAATGAGACGTAACAAAATGAGAAAGAAAATTTAGAAAAATAAATCTCAAATTTACACTTCATTGGCCGAACCATCAAGGGAGGATGGGGAGGATTTTTGTGATTTTGCATTTTGATGCTATTTGACGCGTACTGATGGATGTACGTAATTGTATAGGTTGCCGTACGTTGACTTGAATCCTGAATCTTGATTCAGTGAGTTGCCATTGGTCTTGGACCAAGTGGATTGAGGTAAGTAATTGGTTCAATGCATGTGTAATTGTAAAGTAGCATGTATTGTTTGAATTGTGAGTGATTAGGAATGTCCTCTGTGTAGGCATTCTGCTGTGTACCAAGTTGAGGGATAAGCTGCTGCGGAGCTTGTGGAAACAATATTTCAGGTAACCTCTTGGTACTGGGGCTTGTTCCCCTTTTGTGTTCCACCTTGCCAGTTGATGGCAACGGTAGGAAGTGTGTATGAATAGTATAGAACACATGAGCATGCATGCATTATTGCTATGGGTACTGCAGTACCGAGTCTCTGGCCAGTAGACAGTTTTATTAGCCTTCGGGCATTTTCGGACTTCCGTTGGATAGGTCTCCAGGAGGGAGTTCCAGTTGACTGCGTGTCATGGTGTGTGATCCGGGTAGGAGCACACTAGGAATGTCTTTGGCGTTTTGGTTGGTTTGGGCATCATGGTTGTGGTTTCTGTGAACACACCTTGGATGATACCCATAGGCTTATATATGCCGAGGGCGTACGTGGAATTGGGGTTACCATCCCGTATCGTCGTATTTTGTTTTCTTTATATTCCCCATCCTCTAAATCCCTTGCTATATCCCGTTTTCAAAGTGGTTGTTGTATTCTATTGATATGCATCGAAGTGAACCATTGGGTGGAATTTTCTCCAGAACCTCTTGGTTACTGAGATATATTCGTATATCTCACCCCGTCTCGGGGCATTTATTTCAGGAGGTAGCAGTGGAGCAGGAGCCTCGGGCAAGAGGCCCGCAGAGTGAGCGCTGGAGCGCTTCATATTTTGCATTTTGTTGGCCGTGTGGCCTAGGCTAGACTAGGCATGAACATGTCATTTGTATTTATTAGTAGCTTCATTAGCATCTTGTTCATGCCATTTTGCCTAAGTCTAGTAGTGATGTATTTGGTTATGTTGTCTTTTAAATTTAAGATGTAATTTTAGAAGAATGTAATTTGAAGTTTTAGTTTCAAGTTGTGATTTGTAAAGCCATATTGTAATAGTATTGATGCATGTCTATTTATGATGGAAGGGCCTTAGGCCTATTTTAGGTTATGATAATATGTATGATGGAAATATGCATGAAAAAGGTGTTAGTGATTGCAACTACTTAAGAATGATTAATATGGACTCTATGTTTAATAACTATAAACTGGATTGGGTTGTAAGTGCCCCAAGGCGTTGTTGGTCCTTGTGTGTGCCACCCATTGGATTATTACTGTATTATCATGTGTTTATTAGGTACATTTGAGGTTTAAATGATCTTTTACAAATTTGGAATTATTGGAAAAACAAAGGAAACTCTGGCGAATTTTCTGTAGAATTGGCAGATTTTAGGCGAACTTGGGGAGAGCATATCTCCCTCCATAGAGGTCCCCTAGGGACGTGCCCTACGCCATTTTGAAGGTTGAGATGTCCTATACCTTGTGTCAAAATTTGAGGAAATTCTGGGTTGATCTTCGGCCTGAAAAAAATAGAGAAACACGGACTGCCCATGTGCCCCTGCACCTGAGGCAGATTCTGGACCGGATTTGGGAAATTAATTCCCGCTTCATTTCTCCGTCAAATTAAGCGTGTGATATATCAAAATGAAGTTTGAGATGTCTATTTTATAGGATAAAAATTTGAGAGTAAATGGTTGAGTTGATTGAGTGCAGTAATTCGAGAAATGTGAGTGGTTTGGAGCTGTTTTTGGGGTTGTTTGGGTTAATTGCTTATCCAACTTCAAACGGCGTTAACCGGAGCAAATGAGCTCCGAATTGAGCGTATGATAGCTTGTTAAAAAGGGAATTAAGTAATACAAAAATATAATCTGAGAAGAAGGGTTTGTTGCGATCGGTTTGGTCGCAGAAATATTTAGAGTGAAACATGTTCGAATTGGTAAAAACGTAAAGTTGGAAATTGGCTAAGCGAGTTTATGGGAACTCCTTAGTCACTTATAATAAATGATGTAAGTTATAAAAATGGTTTAAGTAAGTCTTCCGCAAGAGTTTACGGTTACGGTCACAACTTTTAATTATTACGCCTTTTTATGTTTTAAATGCTCGCGTAATAGTCGGAACAAATTTATTCTTGTTTTTATAAATGAACTGTTGTGATTGTAACTGCGCTTAATATCATAATTAATGTTAACAATACCGGTACGTAACGGGCTGTTACAGACTTCACCATGATACCTACGACTTATTAAGGAAACCAAGAAGGGATATTTAACTTGTAGGAATTTTTCATAAAGAACTCAAAGGTCATTACATGCGTGGCTGGAATTTTAGATTAATAGCAGGACCTAATAATAAAACTGTACATGGTGATTAAAGTAAGGATGGATAGGAGTAGATCACAAGATGAGTTAGAAATTCCTATGAATACGAATCATGACATAATGTACCCTAGGCTTTGGGGAAAACCGTAGACGCTAAGAACTCATGACTAAATGGATAACTACAATTGTTAGCTTGGAGGGAAGAAGAACGAAATTAATCCCTCTTAGAATCCAAAGTAGACTACACTTAGAATAAGTCTTCCGCGCTAAGTATGAAGTTAAGCAATGTTAACACTTATGGATTGAGTATATAAAGAGGGTGTTACATTTAATGGTATCAGAGCATTTTCTGAGCTTTGGAAAAAAGACTATTCTCTAACTCCCTTACCGAGGAACCATGCCCATGTCGTATTTTCTGACGGCAAAATTCCAAAGGGGTCTGTCCGCTAGGATTGCGGCATTGGTAGCTGGTAACGACACCTGTGATCTGGCCACCTTAGTAAACCGATGTAGAAAGGTGGAGGCGGTCGGTTTGCAAACAAGGAAGCCCACGGAGACCAGCGGATCCGGACACAGAGCTCCAATGATTAGGAACGGACCATGGAGAGGGAAGAGCGGAGGCAGACCATGGCAGCCCAGGCGTGATGACCACAAGTTCAAGAGGCCCGGGAATCCCCGAGAAAACAGCAGCAGGGCTCCCAATTGCCCCAAATGTAGGAAGGCACATTTCAGAAATTGTTTGAGCGGATAGACGAAATGCTTCAAGTGCGGCCAAGATGGACACTACATCAAAGATTGTCCACAATGGAGGGAGCAACAGCCAGCAGCTGAGGCACCAAGAATGGGCAGAGTTGACACGCTGGACCAACATGTGGTGGACCAGGCAGCCGAACTAGTTAAAGGTACGATCAATATATGCGGTGAAGAACTATCTGTTTTATTTGACTCTGGTGCAACCAATTCCTTCATGGCCAACTATGTGGCAAATGCATTTAACTTAACTATGAGCCCAATGCAATCCCTAATGCAAGTCACCTCTGCGACGGGGGAAGTGACATCGTCTCACTTCATATGTAGAAATGTAGAAGTCAGATACAAAGGAAAGAAGTACAACCAAAACTTCATAATCCTCCCCTTTGCCAAACTAAACCTAATATTGGGAATGTACTGGCTGGCCAAACAACGCGTAGTAATTGATTGTAGCAGCCGAAGTCTAATAGTCGGCGGAGAAAGGATGGAGACCCCACTTCCCAGTACTTCACCGGCCGAATCAAGAGATTGTACTTCCATGCTAATAGCTGGCCTGGTAGGTGCAAGCGAGACGCCGTTGATGAACATTCCCGTGGTCAAAGAATTCGAGGATGTATTTCCTGACGACATTACCACCTTTCCCCCTGAAAGGGAAGTAGAGTTCTCTATTGAACTTATGCCCGGGACTGGGCCAATCTCAATTGCACCCTACCTCATGTCTCCCCTTGAACTGGTAGAATTAAAGAAGCAGCTAGAAGACTTGCTAGGGAAGAATTTCATCCGACCCAGTGTGTCCCCGTGGGGAGCACCAGTTCTATTTCTAAAGAAGAAGGACGGGTCAATGAGACTTTGCACGGACTATCGGCAACTCAACAAAGTGACTGTCAAGAACAGGTACCCCTTGCCCCGTATCGAGGACTTAATTGATCAACTAAGGGGTGCGAAGGTGTTTTCGAAGATCGACCTCCGGTCAGGATACCATCAGATCCGAATCAAGCCAGAAGACATCCCGAAGGCAGCCTTCAGATCGATATATGGACACTACGAGTACTTGGTCATCCCCTTCAGATTGACTAATGCCCCGGCAGTATTCATGGCTACATGAATCAGATCTTCCAACCTTACTTGGATCGATTTGTGGTCGTATTCATCGACGACATACTAATATACTCGAAGAGGCAAGAAGAGCATGCAAGACACTTGAGAATTGTGCTACAAGTATTGCGGGAGAAACAACTATATGCGAAACCATCGAAGTGCGAATTCTGGCTGCCAGAGATCCAATTTCTTGGACATGTAATCTCATATAAAGGAGTAGCAGTGGACCCTAGTAAGATCGAAGCAGTAGTAGACTGGGAACGACCAAAGACTGTCACGGAGATAAGGAGCTTCCTTGGACTAGCAGGATATTATCGGAGATTCATTGAAGGGTTCTCGAAGAGGGTGTTGCCACTTACCCGATTGACAAGAAAGGAAGTCCCTTTCGTGTGGACCCAAGAATGTGAAGCCTGTTTCCAAGAGTTAAAAAGAATGCTGACAACAGCCCCAGTACTGACGCTGCCAGACTCGGAGGAACCATTCGAGGTATATTGTGATGCCTCCAAGATAGGCTTGGGATGTGTACTTATGCAACACGGCAGACCAGTAGCGTATGCATCCCGACAACTGAAGTCGCACGAGGAAAACTACCCCACACACGATCTAGAATTAGCTGCGATCGTGTTCGCCTTGAAGATATGGCGTCATCACTTGTACGACGCAACTGTAACAGTGTACAGTGATCACAAGAGCCTCAAGTATTTATTCGATCAAAAGGAGATGAACATGAGACTGCGCCGTTGGATGGAGTTCATAAAGGACTACAACTTTGAATTGCAATACCATCCCGGTAAGGCGAATGTAGTCGCAGATGCCTTGAGCAGAAAAACAAGAGGAGTTGTGAGCATGATGATAGCCGAGCATCGACTAATAGAGGAATTCCGGAACTTGGACTTAGCAGTGGCAAATAGCGAATGCGAAGCCGAATATTGGGCGGTGCAAATCTTAGACGAGCTACTAGAAAGGATCAAACATGCTCAGCAAGCCGTCGACTGCTTGAAGAGACTGAGGAACCAATCTGGTGTTAGCCTGAACCAGCAAGGCATAATTACTTACCAAGGGAGGATAGTTGTCCCTACAAAACTCCTGAGGGAGGAAGTCATGGAGCTGGCACATAAAATTCAATATTCAATACACCCAGGAGCCACCAAGATGTACGCTGACTTGAAAAAGAACTTCTGGTGGAAAGGAATGAAAAGAGATGTGGGAAGGTACGTGAGCAAATGCATGGTGTGCCAGAAAGTAAAGATTGAACATCAGCGACCGGCAGGCACCCTACAGTCCTTGAGCATCTCGGAGTGAAAATGGCAGAGTATATCTATGGACTTCATAACAGGTTTACCCAGAACTCAAGCAGGCTACGATGCCATCTGGGTGGTGGTCGACAGACTGACCAAATCAGCACACTTCATACTGGTAAAAGGGACTTACACGACAGAGAAGTTGGCTCAGATCTATGTGAAGGAAATTGTGAGGCTGCACGGCGTCCCTAAAAGCATAATTAGTGATCGGGATCCTAAGTTTACATCCCGGTTCTGGTCTTCATTGCAACTGGCGTTCGGGACCCAACTACGATTGAGCACGGCGTATCACCCCCAGACCGATGGACAAACTGAGAGGACAATGCAAACACTCGAGGACATGTTACGGGCCTGCGCTTTAGAGAAGGAAGGTTGTTGAGATCAGTACCTGCCATTGGCAGAATTCTCTTACAATAACAGCCATCATGCCAGTATCGGTATGGCCCCGTACGAAGCACTTTTTGGAAGAAGGTGTCGTACACCTATATGCTGGGAAGAAGTTGGCGACAGAGAGTTGTTCGGACCAGACCTGATCAGGGAAACGACAGAACAGATCAAGATGATTCGCGACAGGCTACAGAAAGCCCAAGATCGACAAAAGAGTTACTATGACCTGAAGCACCAACCCCTGGAGTTTGAAGTAGGGGATCATGTATTTATCAAACTCTCCCCTATTACTGGTGTTGGTAGAGCTCTTGGTGTACGGAAGTTAAGTCCACGATATATTGGTCCCTATCAGATTCTAAAAAAGGTAGGACTGGTAGCCTATCAATTAGCATTACCACCCAATCTGGCGAACCTTCACGATGTATTTCATGTAAGCCAGTTGAAGAAGTATTTGGCAGATCCCTCCCATGTTGTATTACCGGATACTGTTGAAGTAAGACCCAACTTGAAAATCCCGGTGGTACCCTGCAAGATTCTAGATAGAGAAGAAAAGCGACTCCGTAGCAAGGTGATTCCGATGGTGAAGGTGCAATGGCAAGGAAGGAACCCTGAAGAAGCAACCTGGGAACGTGAAGATGAGATCCGACGGCAATATCCCGACTTAGTTTAATTGTAATTTTCAAGGACGAAAATTTTATTAAGGTAGGGTGGATGTAATAACCCTAAATTATGTAGCCTTATTTATTAATGAATCTTGTGTGGGCAAATTAATTAATGATAGCTATATGTGGATAGTCCAAAGTTAAGTATGGTCAAATAAATTAAAAGCCCAAACATAATGGGATAAATCCACACCAAGTAATGGCCTTAATGCCCCAAACTCACAAACTCTTGAAATTTTATGATCTTAGACTAAGCCCACACCAATGATAAACCCAAGTAGCCCAACCTAGGGTGAACCCAACCCAAAGAGACTCCTTGGGCCGAACCCAATATGTAAAGGAATAAGACTTGGCCCATTTATTAATTTCAATGGAAATCCAACACCAAAAGACCAAGTGGGCCAAACCCAATACTTAGTGTGACCTTGGCCCAAATGCAAACAAACCCACCCCATTAGGAACCCAAAACCGTGGACCCCTAGTGGGCAACAAGTCCAAAGCCCATGGACCTATGATGAGTGACGTGGCACATGATGAATGGATGCCACTACATACAACCAATAAAGAAAAAGGAATGGAATGGAACTTGACTATTCCCAAGGCAAAGCTGCGGCCATGTAGAAGCAAGAAGACAAGTGTCTTTCCTTCTTCCTAGGTGATACACTAAGGGATCATAAATCAAGGTTTTCCTCATTAAAAGTAGGTTCACTTTCCCTTCCCCCTAGGCGCACCCCAAAGGGTTCATAAACCTAAACCTTCCCCATTTATGATTAAAAAGGTGGAGCCACCTTTCCCCTTTTCCCTAGGCGCAATAATTATCATGAAAAGGGAAGGCTTCTCCACACACTTTACATTGAGTATGGGACACTCAAAGTGACCCCCAACCCCATGCATTGGGAAATCACAATGACACTTTCTCCTAGGATTTCAATTAAGGAAAGTTAAAAGGCAAAAGCCTTACACACTAACCAACCTTTCTCAAGTAATGATTAAAGCATTTAACCTTGGTACATGCAAAGAACTCCCTTCCCCATGCGCCTCACTCCCCAAATAATGATGAATCTCCCTAACCAAGGCATGACCTGCAAGAACTCCCTTCCCCATGCGCCTCACTCCCCAAATAATGATGAATCTCCCTAACCAAGGCATGACATGCAAGAACTCTCCTCCCTATACGCATCACTCCCAAGTGATTAATGATGAGTTGGTTTCTAGGTAAGAAATGCAAGAGTCCCTCCCATGCGTATGACACTTGAACAAGGTGGGAGATTTGCTAACCCACACACTCAACCTAGACCTAACCCTTCCCCTTCCTAGGTGTGATGATTAGAGGACTTAGATAAAATAGAAGACCCAAGCAAAGTGTACACACTCCCTCACACTCTCAAGATTAGCAAGGAACCAAAGGAAAACAAAGACACTCTCTCTTTCCCTCTCAAAGGCTTCAGCCTTCTCCCCAAGGAACAAGCACCCATAAGAAAAACCAACCTCTCTTCCCCCCATCTAAGGCTTCGGCCATTCACATGTTAAGGGTAAGGGAACATCAAAAATAGCTTCTAGCCTCCTTCATCGTCTAACTCGTTGAAGTGGACACTTAGAAGAACTCGGGACACCTAGAAGCAAGATTGACATATCGGTGGAAGAATCACCATCAAACATCATCCTTGAGGTAAGGTCCCTTAGACTCCATGTTTAAGTTATGATCTCCCTCTTAAATATTTTCGTTTTATAA